>NC_141694.1:1317100162-1317127662 GCF_964263255.1 Lissotriton vulgaris | reverse complement strand
TTACGGAGCAAGGCTGTCATGGCAGCTTTGCCGCGGGTGGAATGAGCCTGAGGCTTACCTCCTAAGGTCTTATTAGCTTTCTGGTAACATAGTTGTATGCAGGACACAATCCACCTAGAGAAGGACTGCTTAGAGGTCGCAAGACCCGTCCTGACCGATCCATAATTGATAAACAATTGGTCTGACCTACGAATACCTTTGGTCTTATCCAGATAAAATTTCAACACCCTCCTAACATCCAGGGAATGTAAAGACCTTTCCGCTGGAGATGAAGGATTCTGAAAAAACGTAGGCAAAGTTATAGTTTGGTTGACATGAAAGTCAGAAATAACCTTGGGAAGAAATTTAGGGTGAGTACGCATAACAACCTTAGCAGCATTAAATACAGAATAGGGTTCATTACAACACAACGCCTGAATTTTACTCACCCTGCGGGCCGATGTAATGGCCACGAGGAACGCCGCCTTCCAGGACAGGTGCTGCAACGAAGCCTTATGAATGGGTTCAAAAGGCTCCTTCATCAAACTGGACAGCACCACATTCAATTCCCATGAAGGCGAAGGAAGCCTGACAGGAGGGAACACTTTCTTCAAGCCTTCCAAAAAGTCTTTGATCACAGGGATCTGGAAGAAGGAAGTCTGTGAAGGGCTTTTCCTGTAGGCAGTCAATGCAGCGAGATGAACCTTAATGGAATGAACATTAAGGCCAAACCGCGCCAAATGCAGAAGGTAGGGAAGGATGACATCTTCCTTGCACGTTGTAGGGTCAAAGTTCCTGGACACACACCAGATACAAAACCTCTTCCACTTGTAAGCGTAGGACGTCCGAGTGGAAGGTCTCTTAGACTCCTTCAGTATGTCCATGCAATCTTCGGGCAGATTTAAATGGCCATATTGCACTATCTCAGGAGCCATGCCGCCAAACTCAAGGACGAGAGGTTGGGATGCAACATCTGCCCCCCGAACTTCGTGAGAAGGTCCGGCCTGCATGGCAACCGTATGTGTGGAAGGAGGGACCGGTGTAGAAGGTCCGTGAACTACCACTGTCTGGGCCATTCCGGGGCAATCAGGATCATCCGTGCCCTGGACCGGGACAGCTTGATGAGCACCGCTGGAATCAGGGGAATGGGCGGAAAAGCGTAAACAAAGCTGTTCGACCAGTTGATCCAGAGTGCATTCCCCAGCGTTCCTTGCTGGTAGTACCTGGAGGCGAAGTCTCGGCATTTGCTGTTTTCGGCGGTGGCGAACAGATCTACGTCTGGAGTCCCCCACCTTTCGAAGACTTCTCCTAGTATGTCGTCGTTTATGACGCATTCGTGGTTTTCCTAAATCAGTCTGCTCAGTGTGTCCGCCTGAACATTCTGCACCCCGGCAGATGGGTAGCCGTTATCGCCAATCCTCTGACCAGAAGCCAGTGCCAGATCGTCTGCGCCTCCCGAGACAGGGTGCGCGATCTCGCCCCCCCCCCCTGCTTGTTGAGGTAATACATCGTGGTCGTATTGTCCGTCTGTACAAGTAGAGAGTTGGTCCGGAAGGATGGATGAAAGGCCTTCAGTGCCAAGTGAACAGCTCTGAGGTCCAGGAAATTGATGTGATACGTTGACTCTGTCTGAGACCACGTGCCTTGGATCTGTAAGTCTCCCGAATGCGCTCCCCAGCCTTGGAGAGAAGCATCCGTCACGATAGTCTGAGTAGGAATGTCCTTGTGGAAGGGAACCCCTCTGAGGAGATTCTCCGCTGAACACCACCACTTCAGAGACTGAAGAGCATGCAGAGACAGACGTATCCTGTCGTCCCAAGATCCTCTCCTCTGGTCCCATTGGTCCTCCAAGCACTCCTGCAGAGGTCTCATGTGTAGTCGTGCATGAGGAGTGAGGAAGATACAAGAGGCCATCGACCCCAGTAGAGAAGACACCGTCCTCACTGTTGTAGATGGAGCAGTCATAAGAGCCTGAGCCTTCCGAAGGATCGATCGCCGTCGCTCCTCCGAAGGAGACACGCTTGCTGACAGCGTATTGATGGTTGCTCCCAAGTATTGAATGCATTGGACCTGGATCGGGACAGACTTGGACATGTTGATGTGCAACCCCAACTTGCTCAAGAGAACGCACGTCTTCTGGAAGTCTGCTTGAGCTTCCGAGAAGGAGGAGGCCTTGATCAACCAATCGTCCAGGTACGGGTAGACAAACACTGCTCTTCCTGAGGTGTGCCGCTACCACTGCCATGCACTTCGAGAATGTCCTGGGCGCAGATTTCAGCCCGAAAGGCAGCACTGTGTATTGGTAATGGTTGGTGCCGACTTGAAATCGCAGAAACTTCCTGTGTTTGTACGCGATGGGCACGTGGAAGTACGCATCCTGTAGGTCTATGGCACAAAGCCAGTCCCCTTGTTGCAACTGAGGATAAATCTGATGCAACGACAGCATGCAAAACTTTTCTCTGCAAATCCACTTGTTTGCCTGCCGCAAGTCCAGAATGGGCCTGAACTCGTTCTTGTCCTTCTTGCGAACCAGAAAGAACCGGGAGTACAGACCTCTTCCTCTTGAGACAGAGGTACGTCTTCTATCGCCCTTTTCCTTAACAGGATATCGGCCTCCGCCTGGAGCTCGCCCAGGTGATACTGCGAGCTGACCGGAGGGATCGCTGGAGGAGGGCTGATGAATCGAAGACTGTATCCATTGCAAACAATATTCAGCACCCACTTGTCCTGAGTAATTTTTCTCCACTCTGCCAGAAAAAATTGAACGCTTCCCCCCACCGGAGCGGGTAACGGATGACGGGGAAGTAACCGCTCAGGGTCGAGACCCGGCCGGGCCCTTGTTCGTGGTAGAGGACTGCTGTCCACCTCTACCCCTCTGGCGTTTCTGGAAGGGTCTTCGGACTGCTGCTGTTGTTGCTGCTGCTGTTGTCCCGAAGACTGTCCTCTTCCTTTCCATTGCGAGCCGAACCGCCGTTGGAACTGGCGGTAGGGTTTCTTGTCCCACATGCCTTCCTTTCCGCCAAATGAATCCAGCGACTCTCCTTATCCGGAGGCACGGTTGAGGACATGGAGGTAGAATGTTGCTTCCTGGCCGCCGTCACTATCACTGAGTCGGGCACTGGGTCCATCCTCAAGAAGGCCGTGTCCGAGTCCGGTGCCCTGTATTTCTTCAAAAGTCTGGACGGGGCAGCCTTCACAACCGCAGGTGTAAGAAACAGCTCTTGTGCCGGTTCAACCAGTCCTGGCACCAAAGGCAACAGGGGGCGAGACAGGTGCTTCTTGTGCAAAGTCTTGAATATCACGGACGTCGTAGGTGTAGGAGCCGTCACCGTGACACCCAACTTCGCAGCCCCCCTCAGGAGAACCTCCTGGAATGTACCGATGTCGTCGATCGGAGACATCCTAGTCTCCGGGGAATCGGACAAAGTAGGTGAATAGGAGCGGGTCCTAGAAGTCGTACTGGACCTGGACCTATGCCTCCTATGGCGCCGTCTAGAACGGGTGGAGGACCTGTGTCTGCTCCTCGAACGTTCTTTCCGTCTGGAGCGCAATCTCGATCTCCTGGGCCTCGGACGGTCAGCCGGAGTCTCCGGGACGGCCGACTTGGGCTTATGTGGTTCCTTAGATTTAGGAGTCTTCTTGGGAGGGGTCGGGAGCCTGGGCAACGAGACCGACCTCGGCGGAACCGGCGGAGGCTTTCAGGGGCAGGAGCCCGTGGTCCGGTTGGAAGTGCAGGCAGCGGAGGCAACGGAGGAGGGGTAGGAGCCCTCGGATGCGGACCTCTATGTAAAGGAGGAGGAGGTGAAACAGACTTCTTCGGAGTATACACCTCCGAGTGCACCGATCCCGGTGACCCACCATCCTTACCGGACTGAGGGGAGCCCCCCACAGCCCTTGGCCGCGCAGTACGATCCCTCGACGCCGACGAACAGTGACCAAACCTCGAACGTCGGTCCCTCGACGTCGAGCGTCCCTTCGGCGTCGACCGTCTCCTCTGCTTCGGCGTCGAACGCCTGCCATGTCTCGACGTCGACCCGGACCATCTCGACGACGATCCTCTGTGTCTCGACGGCGATCTCTTGCGCCTCGACGGCGACCGCGACCGCCTCGACGTCGCCTTCGAATGTCTCGACGTCTACCTCGACCTCCCCGACGGCGATCTCTTCCGCCTTGACGGCGACCTCTTCTGCCTAGACGGCGAACGCTTGCGTCTCGCCGGCGACCGCTTACGCTTCGACGGCGGTCTCGACGACGAGGATCCCCTCAACGACGATGATGTCTTGTCTCTCGACGGCGAGCGCCAACGCCGGACCCGCCGACGCCGAAAGCTCGACGTCGAAGACAACGACGAAGACAAAGTCCCGGGGTCGACGGCGGCCTATGCAAGTCCCTCGACGTCGACGGGCGACGTTTTCTCGACCCAGAGCCCTGGGGAGATGGGGAGCCGGCCTTGGACCTCCCTCTCGACATCGTGGTGGGTGCCACCGACCCAGACGGAGAATGGGGGCGTGTGCTGGACTTCCTGCCCCTGGGGAGCCCCCCAGAGGTCTCAGCATGGGCAGATGAAGCCCCTCCAGACCCACCTTGCGCCTTCAGTCTTCTTTCTTCGAGTCCCTGAAGCCTGATCTTCAGTCTGTCCTTCAGGGTCCTGCCAGTGAAGCCTTGGCAGATCTCACACTCCTCAGGGATGTGGGAAGAGGGAAGGCAGAGGATACAGACCTCATGGGGGTCTGACTTGGCCTTCTTCCTGGAGCACTCCGGGCATTTGTCAAATAATGCAGGCATTATGGACAACCAAAGGGTGCAAAAAACCAAGAAGAAAGTCACCAAAGTACTTTAAAAGTACACAAAATCGAATTTTGTGAAAAAACACCAACAAAACCCTTGAAAAGGGAGAGCTCAATGCTCCAGGGTCCTGCTTGCAGGAGCCGGAAATAGAACTGAAAGTAAGAGGGACCTGCAGGGCATTCTGGGATACTGTGAAGTTCTGGAAAGTTCTCTTAAAGGCACAGTATCCTATTCTGAGCCACATAATGGCAGCCTATGGGGCTTGTCTGTCCATGTCTTCCTCTCTATCATCCAGAGGGGTTTGTGCTGAAGGCAAGGGAAATCTGGACAGGCTTTGCCGTTTTGTAAATGTAAATGTAAATTTATTGGCATTTATATAGCGCACTACTTACCCGTAGGGTCCTAAGGCGCTTCGACCGCTGCGAAACCCTTCCTGGCTTCCCTGAGAGATGGTCCCTTAATGGGTATCTCCAGGGTGAGACCAAGCATCCCCAGCGGTCTGGTGGGGCCGTTAGTGAAGATGAGGCAAGCTAATGCCCAGAGTTGCAGAGTGTGATCGCTGATCAGAGTGGGCACCGAGGCGAGAGAATTATCGAGTCCGCTGACCCTGGTCCAGAAACCTGCCGCGCCGGGAATCGAACCCTGGTCCGTGGCCGTCCTCTGCTCTCGGGTCTGCCGCCTCTAACCAGGGATTTTTGTTGGAATTTCTAGCTGAAGTACTGGACAGTGTAACCTGTTATAGGCTGCATTATATGTCTTTAAATTCTCTCTTAACTGTGTGTGCAGTTCTGCATTTTTTCGACACTTTAAGAGATTATTTTTGATTGCTCCAGGGTCCACGCACATGGGCGGGACTATTCACTAGATTATGACTATACACAGAGATCCCCTGCTACAGAACTATATGTCCCACAAGATGTTAACACATTGGCAGATCCACTAGAGATTAGATATAAGAGCTTGGTAACCAATTTACATTCACAACCTGATATAGTAGTAAGGCAGGAAGACAAAAGGAGGAAATATTGTGCTCTGGCCCCTTACTATGCATCAAGAAGAGGCAATGAACCAGTTAAGTGATGGTCAATGCTATCTGAAAATTGACTAAAGAACAGTTCAGGATGTTATAACAGAGTTCCGCTAAGAATTGTCACAATGGCTATCATTGGGACTCATTTCACAAGCAGAAAGTAGAGTTTCCGATTAAACCAATTTTATATCTTATACCAAAAATACATAAAAATATAAGTGAACTACCGGGCCATCCTATTAGCTCGACCATAGGAAGTCTTTTGAAAATACTTCAAAGGTACTTAGATTGTTTTTTACTGGAAACAGCCTTTACAACAAGGTTTTTACCTCATTGTGCATTTACCATGCATTTTTTAGCAAGCATATTTTTACCGGCGAATATGCATTTACAACGCATGCCAATACCCCACATATAAGGTGAGTTGGGGTCTCCCCACGCATGCATTTTAAATGCCTATTCGCTGTAAAAACATGGGCGCTAAAAATGTGCGTCAAAGGCATGCAGAGTAATTGTATGCGTTGTACCGTCATACAACTGTTTTTTGCAGGAATCAGTCAAGAATCGGTCATCCTACTCCAAAGACACTGGCGATTTTTTTAAGGACAGTATATGACATCAATAGGGGGGACTACTTCCTAATGATGACTCTTGATGTCTCTTCCTTTTGCACAAGCATCTCACACACAGATGGCATCTGGGCAGTAGAGTATTTTTTTTAGCTCTAGGCCGCTAACTCTTTATAAGTATACTGAGATGCTGTTGAGTATGTTACTTTGGTGCCTATATTACAACATATTTCTTTTTGGGACAGATTTGTACTGGCAACTAAGGTGGACAGCTATGGGCACCTGCTTCGCCCCCAGTTATGTGAATTTGAATACTGGCTGATGGGAGGAGCAGGTGCTGCGTCTGCCCTAGAACTGAATCACAACGTGATCTTATGGCCACGCTATATTGATGATCTTTTCATTATATGCCGTGGCAAAAGTCGTGGCGTCTGATTTTGCACTAGAACTGAATCACAGCGTGATCTTATGTCCACGCTATATTGATGATCTTTTCTTTATATGCCGTGGCAATAAGTCAGCAGCAGAGGACTTTGTAAACAGACTTAAAAGAAATACACTAATTTAATATTTCAAATCTCATCCCAATGAAAGGGAAGTAACATTTTTAGACTTAATGGTATATATTGAAAACAGAAAGTTACAAACATAAACATATCGTAAGTATTCTGCAGGAAACACAGTGCTGACACGTAATTTCCATCCTAGCGAACTAAAGAATAACATCCCCTATGCTGAGAACTTACGTATGCGGAGAAATTGCAGCAGCCTAGACCAGCTTCATAAAGCACAAGTAAAACTCATATAGATTTGAATCACAAGGCTATTGTAAATTATCTTGGAAGGGCCAAAAATAAAGCAAACATAAATGGAATGTTGGAAAGTAAAGGTTTAATATTGTGGGTCGAATTGTTGGACAAGCCAGACGATGTGTTAAAGTATTGCACAAGTCCCTTTAAAAATTAAAACAAAAAAATTGAGAATGTCACTTTAGTAGTCAATGTTGCACTGGCACTTTAAGGCTTTTGAGAACGTGCTGCTAGTATGAAAAGAAATAAAATGGCGACTTGTATGGTTTTGACAAAGTCCACGGAGGCGGTCAAAATGCGTAACCTGTAACCACAATAAAGTCTTTCTAAGTGAACCAGAGCGTGTTGGAGCCTCTTTTGATGTGAGAGCAGGCAGGTTGAGGATATATACACATGCATATATATACACATACATATATATACACATACATATATATCACTGATCCAATTTCCACCAAAAGCAGGTTTCGCCGAACTCTTGAGGCAGGTGCCATATGTTTGTGAGGATGGAACTCACATTTAATACCAGCTCCAACGCTTGCAATAATTATGCACGCTTAGGCACTCACGGGGACTGTTCAAATGCTCTTTTAATGTATAGCAGATGCGTTTCAGCATTGGCTTTCATCAGTGCTTTTTAAAAGAGGTAGCAATGTCTAAATTCACAGCGCGTTTTTAAACCATATGAGGTCTCTCGTGATTGGCGCTTTGAAATGGTGGTGATTAAGGAAGGACTCCGATGAAATTCAATGTCAGGACCGGAGGCTTCGGATTATGCTTTGCTTTTCTTCGCTCTTTATTTTCACAAATTTCACAGCAGCCCAGAAAAGCTCAACAAATGCTTATATATACCAAAAACAAGGTATAGAAAGCATTAAACAGTAAAACACACAGATTTGTAGTGTCCAACAAACTACCACTCCCATCATTCCATATGAGTAGAGTCCAATACTAGTCCTTCAACAGTGTCCATAACATGTAGATAGGTCCTCCATCTTAAGTCCTCCTCCTCTTTCTTCGCTGCTTCGCAGCCAGTTAAGTGCCTTTTTTCCTTTTCTCCTGTGATGTATTCTGGCATTGTCAATTTCGATTTCTAGTGAGTATTGCGCTAAAGGTGGGCTCTGTGTGGGGTTATTGCTTATGATTTAATTGTTTTGCCCCACAGAGTCCCGTTTTTTACTCGCGGGAGCGTTCCGTCACTCCTCACGCGATTCTCCTGTGTTTGGGTGGCCTGTGCGGCCACTAGGGGGTGCTGCGGCGTCTCAATGCTCCTCGCCGCGGGTTTCCTCACATAGAGGAGCCGCGCTGAGGAGCGAGTCACGTCGGAGCCTTGACCCCCGCCGCCTCACCTTGAACGCCCAGTTATCTGGGTCTGTACTTGCCCATTCTTATTCTTATGCCCCACGTGGGGTCGGTACCGCGGTTATACCGCATTGAGCGCCTGCGGGCGAAAAACAACAGTACATTGCGGTTTTTACCGCATTGGGCCCAGCAGAGGTTGCGAAGTGGCCAGGAGACCCGATTTTATTTGAGCTGGCGCGCTGGGAGACTCAGACCCGGTCCGTTGGAGGGTCTGCGCGGCGTGAAGGGGGTGCTGCCTCCATTCCGGTTTCCAACCGGACATAATTCTTGGAGGGCCTTAGGCCTTCTCCTATCTGGCCTATTGCAGACGGCCTTCCTCACCCTTGGTGGGACTTGTGTGTCTTTGTGCTCCCTGTTGCCAGGCCCTACAGTGTACGTGCTGTCAGCCATGGAGCAAGTGGGGTATTATGAGGGAGAGGAACACCACTATTTGAATGATGATGAGTTCTACAATGCGGTAGACCGCTCCATCTACCGATGTGTCACAGAGATAGTGGGCCCTATGGAGGACCGCCTGTTCCGCCCGCATTGTAGAAGAGTGCGCGAAACTCGCGCAGGGTCACGCAGTGGCGCCGGGTGCCGTTCCACCTCCTGCGGGGTAAGAGCCTCCCGTCCCGAAGAAGCCTTGCAGGGAGGGAGCCTCTGCGGGGACGCAGGGTGTGGACAGGGACGCCTTCGAAGGCCTGCGCGATGCATTTTTGGCCAAGGCGATCTCTCCCACCCCTGCGCCACCGTCTGGCCCGGAACCCTCAGTGTCTTTGGGGGCGGTTCCCTCTTCGCCTGGGGTGATGTCGCCGGCGGACACCGACTATGACGAGGACTCGGTACGCTGGTGGCGACCGTCCACCTCGGCCGCCACTTTGCCTCAGGATAGTACGGGGATGCTGGACCCGGATGAGATCATCCATCCGAGGTCCGCGGCCTGGGCCCCCGGAGACAAGGTGGTAAAATTTGAGGCGGGACGTCTTCGCAAGCCTCTTGAGAAGGAGGCAAGGAGTTGTCTGCGGGGGGAAGGTCCCCGGCCTACGTTAGAGGGCAAGGTGGCTATGACGCTCGAACTGGACTCCAAGATGGCCACGTTCCTTGCGAAGTTTGTAAAGGATCCTCGCAGGGGTATTGACCGCTCCTGGCGTTCCTGTCAGGATAAACTGCTGGACGCTATAGGGCTCATCACCAAGATCCTTGACATGGCGGAGGAGGCTAAGGTGACGGGGGCCACGATCTCGCCTGAAGTCCTGTCGAATTGGGAGCAGAGGGTGGTCATCTTCTTGAGGAACGCCAACTGCGCCCTCTCGACCGAACGGCGGCCGTCACTCCTAATTAAATGAGGCCCAAAGTTGAGGGACTTAGCCCCCTCGGAGGCAGGAGCGGTGGCCCAAGGGGGACTCTTTGGAGATCCATTCATTAAAGAACTAGGCAAGTTCGTATCGACCTTTACCTCCCTGGACAAGGCCCAGTCCAGCATTAAGAGAGTCTTCCAACAAAGTTTCTCTCGTGGGGCTGGTCGCGGTAGGGGCCTCGCGACCGGCCGAGGCGGTCAGAACTTTACCAAGGGCCAAGGCTCCGGGCGAGGGTAACACAACATCTCGGCCAACTATAACAACTTTTA
The DNA here is from genome assembly GCF_964263255.1 of Lissotriton vulgaris. NCBI lineage: Eukaryota > Metazoa > Chordata > Amphibia > Caudata > Salamandridae > Lissotriton > Lissotriton vulgaris. The sequence goes on along the minus strand of NC_141694.1, from coordinate 1,317,117,516 downwards.
CCCCACCCGGGGTCAACGCTTCAGAGGCAGGGGAGGCTTCAAGAATAATTCCGGCAACACCAATTCCTGCTGTAAGTGTTATTCCTGCAGAACAGGTGTGCATTGGCGGCCAGTTAGCGGCCTTTTCAGGTGCTTGGGCAGCAATTACAGCGAACGCGGGGGTCTTGCAAACGATCCACGGCTTCCAGATAGAGTTTGACGATTTCCCCTATCAATCCAGACCCCGCGACCTATCGTGTTTTCAGAGGCGAATGCACTACTGATCGACCGAGAGGTCTCTGAACTGCTACGCAAAGGGGCCATCTATCGATCAGTTCAACATCCGGCGGGTTTCCTCAGCAACATTTTCCTGGTGGAAAAAACAGACGGTGGCAAGCAGCCGGTTATCAACCGCAAGGAGTTCAACGGATGTTTGGTCTACCGGCACTTCAAGATGGAGGGGATCCATCTTCTTCGGGATGTCCTCCTCCCGAACGATTGGATGGTGCGCCTGGATCTCAAGGACGCGTACCTGGTAGTGCTCATCCATCCTCCTCACCGTTGTTTCCTCCAATTCACCTGGAGGGGTCAGGTCTTCGAGTTCACTGCCCTTCCGTTCGGACTTTCCTCTGCCCCTTGGTGCTTCACCAAGCTGCTCTATCCGGCGGTGGAATTCCTACGGAGTCAGGGTGTTCGGATGATTGTCTACCTGGACGATATCCTCTTGATGGTCCAGTGTCCAGAGCAGCTGGGCCTTCAGCTCAGCATACTGGTTCCCTGCTTCAGGGATTGGGGTTTGTCATCAACAAAGACAAGTCTGTTCTCTCTCCCTCACAGAGGGTAGTTTTTCTGGGCTTCGTGGTTGACTCGGTCCAAGCCTCCTTGAGCCTTCCGTCCCGGAAGTTGGCCAGGATCAGACATGTGTTACAACAGACGATTGTCAAATCTCACACCTCGCTCCGTCAGATTGCCAGGGTGGTAGGGCTTCTCTCCTCGTCCATACAGGCAATCTTCCCGGGTCCCCTTCATTACCGCGCTCTACAGCGTCTCAAGGCGCAACACCTCAGAAGAGGTATGACTTACGATCAGTTGGTTCCCTATCTGCGGAAGTGAAGGACGAAATGTCTTGGTGGCTCACTCACATGGAGGCCTGGAAAGGGCGTGCGATCTTTGGGTCCGCCCCGGATCTGGTGATAGAATCCGACGCCAGCAGGTTGGGTTGGGGCTCCCGCTGTGGGGATTTCTCCACAGGCAGCGCCTGGTCATCAGAAGAGCAAGCTTTGCCTATCAATTGTCTGGAGTTACTGGCGGGGTCTTACGCAGTGCGCTGCTGGACCCGGGACTCAGTATGCTCGTCCGTCCTCCTGCGGATGGACAATGTCTCGGCGGTTCGATACGTCCACCACCTAGGCGGTCCTCGGTCCCAAGCTCTGGCGAATCTGGCAAAGGAGTTTTGGGACTACGGTCTGGCTCATCACATCTCCGCGACAGCGGAGTACCTACCGGGCCGGGCCAACCAAGTAGCAGATTGGCACTCCAGACATCTGCGGGATTCCAGCCAGTGGAAACTGGACGTCGGGGTGTTCTAATGGTTGAACAGCCTCTGGAATCCTTTTTCGGTCGACCTGTTTGCAACCCGCTTGGACCATCAGCTTCCTCGATTCTTCAGCTGGAGGCTGGACCCTCTGGTGGAGGTCATGGACGCTTTCCTACAGGACTGGAGTCAGGAGAAGGCGTATGCGTTTCCTCCTTTTTCGATGGTGGTACGGACGGTGACCCAACTGTGCCGCCAGAGGGCGGAGCTGGCGGTGATCACGCCAGTTTGGAGGTCTCAAGTTTGGTTTCCGGTTCTTCTAGAACTTTCTTGGGATTTTCCAATCCTACTCCCCGATTTCATCGCTGAAGAGTCGCATCCCCTCATAATTCAGGGTGTCTTCAGCTCATGGCATGGTGACTTTCAGGCAACGCTGGTCGCTCCCGCGTCTTTCGAGATCTGCTGAGGACTTCATGTCCAAAGCCTGGGCCGTCAGTACTGCGAAGCGCTACCGTTCCGCCTGGAACAAGTGGGTGCGTTGGAGTCTTTGACGGGACTTGGATCCCATGGTCGCGGGTGTCGTTCCCATCTTAAATTTTTTGGCCGAGTTGGCTTCAGAAGGGCTGGCCTATCGCACCATTAACGCGATACGCTTGGCGAATTCGGCTGCTCATTACCTAGTTGAGGGTTCTCCGGTTGGTGAACACCCCTTTGTCTGTCGACGACTCCTACGGGGTATACGTCTCTCATTGCCTCCGGAACCACGTTACTCGGTCCTTTGGGACGCTAATGTCATCTTGAATTTGTTTCTCTCTTGGCAGCCTAATGCCTATCTCTCTTTGAAGGAGTTGTCGGCCAAACTGGCCATGCTGTTGGGTTTGGTTTCTTGTCGCAGGGTGTCGGATGTTCTGGCCCTGGATGTCACGGCAAGGGTCTTCTCCCCGGACGGGTTCACCTTTACTATAGGGCGTCGCACGAAATCTGCATCGAGGTCGATTTCTTATTCAGCGTTTGTAGACACTCACAAGCTGAGTGTTGTTCAATGCCTGAAGGCGTACAAAGATATGACCTTGGAAATTCGTCCTCCGGGCGAACGTCAATTACTTATTGCTTTACGAAAGCCACACAAGGCGGTCTCTTCGCCCACCATTGCTAGATGGGTGAGATGGGTCATGCAAGAGGCAGGTATTGACACTGGCCTGTTTGGAGTACACTCAGCTAGGGGAGCTATGGCGTCCAAGGCATTTGCTCTAGGAGCGCGTCTGGAAGACTTGATGCGTGCGGCTGATTGGTCTTCGGATTCCACCTTTAAGAGGTTTTATTTCAAGCCGGTGGTGGATATTGCACGTTTGGTGGTAAGTAAGCTTTGAACTAGCATAATCCGAAGCCTCTGGTCCTGACATAGAATCGAAATTTGCCTAACCTAGTAACGGTAAGTTTCAATTCTATTAAGGACGCGGAGGTGAGGATTATCCCGCCAGATTTCCTTCGGAAGTCTTTCCCACCCGTACTACAGTAAGTAATGGATTCTTGATGAATATTATTGTACTGAACTCAGTGTACGGTGATGCTGCATTAAGTACTTTCAGCGTCTGGTTTTGTTTCGACGCTTACGCTGTTGTTTTTCTGACAGGGAATGATTGTCCGAAACAGGATCAATAAGATGGGAGCGTGACTTGCACGAAGAAAGAGGAAGAGGACTCAAGATGGAGGACCTATCTACATGTTATGGACACTGTTGAAGGACTAGTATTGGACTCTACTCATATGGAATGATGGGAGTGGTAGTTTGTTGGACACTACAAATCTGTGTGTTTTACTGTTTAATGCTTTCTTTATCTTGTTTTTGGAATATATAAGCATTTGTTGAGCTTTTCTGGGCTGCTGTAAAATTTGTGAAAATAAAGAGCGAAGAAAGGCAAAGCATAATCCTCGCCTCCACCTCCTTAATAGAATTGAAACTTACCGTTATTAGGTTAGGCAAATTTCGATTCACCTCCCCAGGCTGCCATCTCAGCAAGACAGTATTCAAATGTACAGAACCTTGGCCATATCAACTTTTTTTTTTACCCGGGTAGATGTTTTGTAATGCAAAAATCTGAGTTCTTACTGATGTGGCATGCTCGCTGTTATTCGAATAATTTTCGATGTTTTCACCACCATAACGCTGTGCATTCAGTCCCCTCGTCAAGCCTCCGTATGGAAACCAAGATTAATTCGGTGGCAGCAGTAAAATTACCGTGTGCCATGAATTTGAATAATCCACAACCATTGGCTGACAGAGACATCCTGTGGAGACGGTTGTGGCTCCTGCTACATATCACAGCTACAATTTCCACCAAAAGCAGGTTTCGCCGAACTCTTTAGGCGGGTGCCGTATGTTTGTGAGGATGGAACACATTTAATACCAGCTCCGACGCTTATGCATGCTTAGGCACTCACGGGGACCGTTAAAATGCTCTTTTAATGTATAGCAGATGCGTTTTAGCTTTGGCTTTCATCAGTGCTTTTTAAAAGAGGTAGCAATGTCTAAATGCACAGCTCACCAACTCGCCTGGACACCCCAACTGTCCAGATATACAATTATTTTCTAACCTAAATTTCTCAGAAACTGCTGAATGGATTTACACCAAATCGCAGAAAGAACAATCTGCGGACCCCCAAATTGGGTGTAATTACATACAGCAGTTTTTGCTGTATATGAAAAACAAATGTGGATTTTGCTTTTTGGAACCCCCTGTTTTCTTGGCCCCTGCGTGACGGCTCACCCTGGAACCTCGCAGGAAGGAGCTGAGGTGGATGACCTTTGTTTTTGGAAAGTTCTGTGAAGATTCGTCAAACGGGGGCAACGTTATTAGCAAACAAAAAAACTTTATTTTTATAGAAAAGGAGACCAAACTATAACTACATAGTGGCTTTCGCAACCAGGCAAGTTATCTATCTATCTACCCATCTATATTTCTAGATCTATACCTATATCTATATATATATATATAAACACACACACATATATATACATACATATACATACATATCCATATATACACACACATATATATATATATATACACACACACACACACTCATACCCAACGGTTACATGGATGTTATGCTAGGAAGTAGAATTTTAAACAGCTTAGACACTATAACTTGTGCTCTCAGTTAACTATAACTAGCGTCCCCGCCATGCACAGTTTTCTCAACACTAATTTTTGTGCCAAATTTGTATTTATATTATGAATGATGTCACAAAAGATGTCATTACTGATGTAATATGTGGGGTAAGTAAGAGTGCATGGCGAGGGAGCGAGTTATAGTGTCTTGATATAAGTAGAACTCTAACTGTTGAATTTCTATGGTTTTTGTGGGTATAACATCGGAACCTAACTAGAACGTTGTTCTAACCTTTATTTTGTTGTGAATTCTTAAGGTTTTTTAATTCTATTTCCTAAGTTTAACGTCCGTTAAACGGTTGCTCTTTTCAGAGAATTTTTTTATTAAGTAAAGTAATATTAAATTACCTTATGTTAATCCAACCCTCGCCATGCATAGCCGAGAGTTGGCCACAGGGCCTGACCTGCTGCCACCCCCCCTCAATAAGCACCAAAAATGGCACCATGCGTGACCTTGTCTGGGCACGGTGGGGGTTGGCTGCAGGGACTGCAGCCAACTCCCTGATAGGCACCTAACACTGCACCACATGCAGCCTTACCTGTATCTGTGTGGGAGTATCTGTGAGACTGTCAAAGTGGGTGTGAGACTGTCAGAGTGGGTGTGAGACTGTCAGAGTGGGTGTGAGACTGTCAGAGTGGGTGTGAGACTGTAAGAGTGGGTGTGAGACTGTCAGAGTGGGTGTGAGACTGTCAGAGTGGGTGTGAGACTGTCAGAGTGGGTGTGAGACTGTCAGAGTGGGTGTGAGACTGTCAGAGTGGGTGTGAGACTGTCAGAGTGGGTGTGAGACTGTCAGAGTGGGTGTGAGACTGTCTGAGTGGGTGTGAGACTGTCTGAGTGGGTGTGAGAGTGTCTGAGTGGGTGTGAGAGTGTCTGAGTGGGTGTGAGAGTTTCTTAGTGGGTCTGTGAGTAGGGGTGTGTGTGTGTTTGTTTGTGTGTGTGTGTGTCTTGACTTGGTGTGTGAGTGTCTGAGAGGCTCTATGAGTGGGTGTATGAGTGGCTCTGTGAGTGGATGTGTAAGTGGCTCTGTCAGTGGGGGTGTGACTGTCTGTAAGTGGGTCTGTGTCTGAGTGGGTGGGTGTGTGGGTGGGTGTGTGAGTGGGTGTGTGGGTGGGTGTGTGAGTGGGTGTGTGAGTGGGTGTGTGGGTGGGTGTGTGAGTGAGTGGGCGGGTGTGTGAGTGTCTGATTGGGTGAGTGTGTGTGTGTGTGTGTGATTGGCTGTGGGTGAGTGAGTCTGAGTGTGCAAGTGTCTGTGTGGATCTGTGAGTAGGTGGGTGTGTGTCTGAGTAGGTCTGTGACTGGGTGTGCAAGTGTCTGAGTGGGTGTGTGAGTGACTGAGTAAATCTGTGACTGTGTGGGTGTTCTGCCAGTTGGTAATGTAGGAGAAATAAATATATAGATATGTCTAAAATATGCAATGCTTCCATATATGTACTGGTTGCTCAATATTCCCATGTTACACTATTCAGGATATGTCTATGTAATGTCTACACGCCTTTGAGACTCTCATTAAGCATAGATAGTACACAGTGTCGTCTCCATATAGGCAGATCTTGAAATATTTCACTAAACATATGAGCTACAGTTTCAATATCCCCCTTTCTTTACTCAAGTGTACAGTACGCCTGCCTACATATCTATCTACCTACGTAAGCTCAGGTCCCCGACCTGTCCGGGTTCTGCTACAGTGTCCGAGCTCTGTCCAAACAGAAGGACCCAGGTGAGGGCCCGCAGCTGCGGATCCGTGCCATTACCAGGACTCAGGTGTCAAACTTTGCTGCCCTCCTGGATTATGCCCAGAGAGCGACCAAGTCACATATTGTCAATGCCAGCTGTGGGGCCCTGGGCACTCCTGCGTCCGGAGAGCTTACTCCTCAACCAATGGTCAGGAATTAGAATCATGAAATGGAAGGACTTAGTCTAATTTGTGCACACAGAAACGCAGCTCTCTTCTGGCATTGATTGATTCTGGGGGTTTATGGGAAGTGACATCCGAGCCCTAGTCAGAAGCCGAGGCAGAGGGCGTGTCTTAAGTTAGTGTTGCAGAGGACGTGTGTGCCCAGTAGCACAGGGTAACATGCCTGCTGCAGAGTGAGTCATGTCTGCACCTGCAGTTCACACGTTTCATTATCATTTTGGCACCCGGTGAATTCACGTACCCGATGTAAATATTAGTGTGAGGTCTGCAGAGTAAAGCTTCCGGTGTCCTGTATCCATGGGAGAATGCATGTCCCAGACTTCAGTCTCTAAGTTGCACTTGTCTGTGGGAGGGCTTCTGCGGAACAGACGGGGCCATGCAAAGTCTAACTAAAACTAGAGAATTAGAGAGAGGTAGATACAGCTGTGGCGCAACTGTGAGATAAAAAATTCAAGCGGACAAGCGAGAAATATATACTCACTTGCACCCCTCCTCATAATTTTTTTAATGATATGCACAGAGTGCCTGGCCACCAGAGGGCGGAAGGAAAAATGAGTGGCAAACTAGTTTTGAAAGCTTTGCGAAGATTGTCAAATGGCGTCAAAGTTATTGGCAAAACAAAAACGCTTTTTCACTGGAAACTAGGTCCTAACTATACCAACCTACAGCGACCGCCAATAGGTAATATATTATTTATATATTCCTTGAAAAAACCGAAGGGGACCGGGACGTTAAAGTTAGGAAATAGAATTTTAAAAAACCTTAGAAATTCACTGAGAAAACAACGGTTATAGGAACCGTTATAGTTAGGCTTAGATTTTGCTTGCACAAAAACATAGAAATTCAGCAGTTATAGCTACCTGAGCTAACTATAAGTTACACTCCTACAATGCAATGCTTATGACCTCACATATTACATTACACATGACCTGGTCAGTGACAGTGATGCCCTCTCCAATGACCTCACAGATGACATCAGCCAGTGACTGCAAGTGTTTTGTAATGTTTCTGAGAGTTGAAGATTTAGTTTTTCAAACTATGCCCAGCTCAGTGATAAGCTGAAATATGAGAAAAGCAGTAGACTGTCCTACAAGGCTAGCTCTAGCAAGTATCAGGAACAACTACTTGACTGGAAGGACAGGGGCCTTATAGAGAAACAAGAATTCAACTTTCTCCAATGTAAATATCCTAAACTGCCCGCCCTATACCTACTACCAAAGGTGCACAAAATGCCTGACGAAACCCCCGGGTAGACCTATTGTTTCGTCCAGGGGGAGTTGCTAGGAGAACACGTTGCGGTACGTCGACTTCTTTCTGCAACCGCTCGTGCAAGATCTCCCTTCGTACTTGAAGGATTCTGGAGATTTTCTGAGGAAGATAGAAGGCATAGGAAGGACGCCTGGGTGGCTGTTAATGACCCTGGACGTCAACAGCTTATATACCTGTATCCCACATCACTTGGGGTTACAGGCGTGCAGACATTTCTTAGAAACTAGATCCATATCGTACCTGATGCACACCGAAATGATATTGGATATGGCCCTGTTGTGTCTAACTCAAAACCTTTTCATTTTCAATGGGGAGATCTATCACCAACTCCTTGGGACTGCGATGGGATCCTGCTTCGCCCCCAGATTTGCAGGATTGTACTTAGGCTGGTGGGAGGAGCAGGTGGTCCGACAGTCCCATGAGTACAAGACAAGAGTCATCAAATGGCTTAGGTATATAGACGATATCTTCGTCATTTGGAATGGCACCAGTGACGAAGCATTGGACTTTGTGAGAATCCTTTACAGTAATGAACTCAATCTCTCCTTTACCGGTCACTTTGACAGTAAAGAGGTGGATTTTCTTGATCTTAAGGTTAAGGTTGCTGACAACTCCTTAACCACTGTCCTGTTCAGGAAAGAGACTGCAGGCAACAGTCTCCTCCATGCCCGGAGCTGTCATCCCACCAATCTAGTCAACTCTATACCCATGGGCGAATTCCTACGTGTGAAGCGTAATTGCTCCAACGAAGGAGATTACGCCAAAGAAGTGGGTTTAATGACAGAACGTTTCAGGCAGAGGGGATATAGCAACAAATGCATAAAAACAGCTATCATGAAAGTCAATACACTTGATAGGGGAAGTTTCCTTAAAGAGAAAAACAAAAGCACAGGGGACCCTAAAACTGTTACCCCTAGATTCATCACTGACTACCATGGTCAAGCAGGAGAGGTCAGAAAAGCCATTGACAAATATTGGAATGTCCTCAAATTGAACAAAGACCTGGCCACAGGAATCAGCCAACATCCCCAAATAACATACAGGAGAGCCAAATCTCTTAAAGACATGGTTTCCACCACACTCATCCCCGGGAAAACCAAAATGAACCCAGTGAGGGGATTCTATGTCTGCGGGAAGTGTAAAGCCAGCAGATTTAGTGGAAGTATTAAGGAAGTCAAACTCTCTAAAGAACTTGACACTTTCAAAATCCTGACACACACATCATGTCATACCGACCATGCGGTCTACGCCCTTAAATGTCCTTGCAACTGTATGACATTGGCAGTACTAAACTTCCAGCAAAAGACCGAGTATTGCAACACATGAGGGCAATCACTAAAGGAGATAAGAGTTACCCTATAGCAAGACACTTTGAGTCCCATCACAAAAGCAATGCCAGTCTCTTGTCCTTCTGCGTCCTGTTGTCAGTCCCCCTTAGAGAGCGAGGTGGTGACAGACTGTAGGAATTACGCAGACTAGAATCCAAACTCATCATAAAGTACCATACGATGCAGCCAGGAGGCCATAATTAAGATGAGGAACTGGAGGTACACTTGGGTTAGCTGCTTTCTAATGTGTTCCTATGGTATCTGACTTTACTATGTATTTTATATGGTCACTTCAGCTCGATTAAATTTTAAATGGTTTGTGAGATGTATGTGGTCGTTCTTATGCAATTTCTTGCACTTTATTCACTTTTGCACATTCAGTCACTTTGTTCTGGTTTTATTTTTATCAGATCTCTGAAAGGCTGAACAAGAGAATGCATTGCACGGTCATCTGACTTCACCTCACTTCACGTATGGCAGTTGGGAACGAATGGAAATGAAGAATTGGCGATCTCCCCCTTTGGTTGCGCTGCCTCATCAAGTATGCTGTTAGTCTGTGCCCACAGGGGCATAAGTGTGATTCTACACATAATGAGCCGGACCTAGGATGCAGCTATTTCTATTGCCCACTGGGGAGCAAGCAGCACTGTACATAGAGCACGAATGTGACTTATTAGTTGCTGGACTCTGCTAAGCAGTTCGATTTATTAGAGCACTTTATTGAGATTGCTCACGCTCATTTAAGGCGTAACACGCAGACTGTTGCATGGCCTTGCATTTTCAAAACCAGGCTGTTTTTCCTTTTCTTTTTCTTTGTTGAAGCGGTAAAACTTTATTGACCGTGTTCTGATGAACAAGAGACATACTTATTCAAAAATAAGGGAGAACCCAGTAAACCATTGGTATCTGGGTAAATAAGGTCATATGTAAAAAACAAATGATTCCATGGACACCAATAACGCACTTTTAGTACTAGGTGGGATAGGAACAATAGTTACTTACCTGTAAACAGGTGGTTCTCCAGTATTGGTGTCTTTCATAGATTCACATGCCTGAATCATTCCCCGTCGTCGGAGTGGGAGTCCCACGGTACATAAAAAAGCAATAGTATGCCAAAATTATATAGCAAGTACCAGTTATACTAAACCAGGAAGTAAAGTAGCTCCAGCTACAGTAGAAAAAACTTCCACATTAGTGACCATCCCTGTCATTTTGTATAGCCCAAACTGCAGCCAATCAGGCGACAGCACCCACCAGAAGGTTCTCCCCAGAGGCTCAGGCTGTCAGATTTTCTCGCACGGAGTGATAATAAACCAATGTATCCTAAGAGCCTCTGAAGGGGAGGTGGGCGGGTGCATGTGGATCTATGAAAGACACCAATACTGGAGAACCACCTGTTTACAGGTAAGTAACTATTGTTCTTCTCCAGTATTAGGGGTGTCTTTCATAGATTCACATGCCTGAATCAGAGTAGATAGCAGTAAATATCCTTGCTAGTCAGACGCCATAGTAGCCCAGCTTGTAAAACTGTGCACATTATCATGAAATATATAAAATGCATTAACACAGCCCGAAGCATGATAAAATGCATCTAGTGAAGAATGTTCACACTAAAAACGGTATCCTAAGCGTCTGACTGCAGGGAAAAAAAAGGACGTGGGAACAGAGGCTCACCTTAGTTGAAAAGATTATATAGAACTGCTTGACACATGTAAACATCGGTCTCACTGGCTGCAACCAACAGTAGTGATTGGTGAAAGCATGCCTGCTAACCTAGGTTGTCGCTCTGCCGATGTGTTGGAGAAGAACTCCAGCAAACAAAGCAGTTGAGGAAGACAGTGCCCTGGCAGAGTGTGCTTTAGGGGCTGCTAGCAAAGCTGTTTACCTTGTGCATGGCAAAAAAAAAAAAAAAAAATAAATAAATAAATCGATCGAAGCAGAGAACCATAATGCAATTGTTCGCCAAGATCCTGCTGGGTTTTAACTAATCGTACCCTAGTTAATAACTATTTGATCGGATCTGCGAAATCGAACTATCCCATGTAAATAGAACATTTGAAACTTCTCCTAATATCAAGTGTATGCAAAACCCATTTGTTGACAGTGGTGGAGGAAAAGATGCCTTTAAATTAACAGGCTCGTTCCGAAAGGAATTCAGGAGGCACTGAAAGTATGAATTCCGGAGCAACGCGAACCACCACAGAGTCATAGTGAACTGTATGAAAAGGCTGAAGAATTGATAAAACCTGAACCTAACTGACTCTAATAGAGGAATGTCAAAGCCAAAAAAAAGAAAATGACACCTTTCAAGTAAGTCATTTTAGATCATCACTGAGGATAGGATCAAAGGATAGCACATGAAACTGCGCTATTACCACATTGAGATGTTTTGATGGTAATGGACTAATTGGCGTAGGAAAAACATTCTGAAAATTCCTTTGAAGGATTGATTTATATATCTTGAAGAATAAAAAGATGTGTTCCTATCTCGTCGGCATCTGGAACTGCTGCCAATAAAAAACTATCAGAGTTGCATGAGGCAATCCTGAACTTGCCAGCTAAATGTTTCTGTTTTAGGAGTAAAAGGATGAAGTCCAGCCGAACAATATCAGACACCGCAAAAACATTTCCTTTGTAGACCGTGTCTCTGTTATGGCGAACACCTCCTTGCAAACCGCAGGGATCTTTAGATGGGCGAACCAAAGGTACTCAGGGGCAGGCCCCTGACCTCAAAGATGGCGGTTCCTGGTGATAAACCTGGCCGCTCTGAAGGAAAAACAGATCCGGAGGTGGACACGACCGAATTGGTTCGCACTCCGAATGGAAAAAAGAGAAACTCAGTAAACCAGCTTTGACGAAGCCCTCAGGGGTAAATAGGAACCCTCGACACCACTCTATCTTGTTCTTCCGCAGAACTTTGAGACCCAAAGGTATCGGTGGAAAACGGAAGCAGATTGAGATCAGTTTGACGACAAACGCATTTCCCTGTAAATCCTTGTGGGGATGCCTCCACCTTCCGAAGAAAAAACTCACTCGAGAGTGGAAATTGCCGTCTTGCTGAGAGTGCCTGCCAGACTGTTTCTTGTACCAGGAACATGCAATAGTCAGAAAGTTAAGTGTACGTTGTATCGCTCATGCCCATAGATCACAGGCTTCCTGAGGCAACAGAACTGATCTAGCCCTTTGTGTTTAGTGGCATAGTGCATACCAGTTGTATTGTCTATGCGCCACAATACAGTTGTCTCCTTGAAATTATTGCGCAACATAATTGGAGGGCAAAGAAGATGACCCTTCGCCCAGCAGAATGATATACCAAGCCCCTTATTTGAGGGCTCCATTTCTCGTAGACCGTCAGCCCCTAAAAGAGTGCTCCCCAATTCCCGAGGGATGCGCCTATGGTAATTGTGCAATTTGAACTTTTTGAAGGAAAAAACACACCTTGTGTACAAACTTCTGTCTTGGATTCACCCAAGAAAAGACCTCTCGCATCGAGGAGTGATTGTAATGAGATCTTCAAATGAATCAGCGACCTGAAACCACTGGTATGCAGTTGCTTTAGCAGCTTTATCCTGTGCAGAAGGAAACCAACAGGATGCAGGTGGAGGTCATGGCCAGTTGAAATTTCGAGAATCTAATGAAATAGACTGTAATGTACGTAAAAGAAAACATCCTGTAAGAGCTGCAGGCTTCTCATTCGTAAGAGACAACATACCGTTGTTGGATTTGCATTGATTGCTGTTTCTAGAAAATTCTGTGTCAGAACTAGGAATAATTGGGACTTGACATGGTATATTGATAAAAACCAGGCATTGAAACAGTGATCCTTCTTAAATAAACTTGTCTCAGAAATGATGAATGCGCATGTATTGCAGACACAGCTAGGCTGCCAGGATCTAGATAAGAATCACGTGGAGTGGACCGAGAGTCCCAAAAGATAGGCCTGTGATAGAAAATGTTTTTAACTTAGAGTAAAGAGGAGCCACGTCCCGTGCTGTGAAAGGATTGGCACCTGAATCTTGACACTCTGGAGGACGTGTGCACTTGTCAAGTCCTCTGGCAGTAATATTTGAAAAACCTTCTTGAGGTACAACATTTGAAAAATTTTGCGCAGAGATGACGAAAAATCCGGCGCTACATTTCTGACCAGCTAGTTAATGAGGAACTGAGAGGAAAAAAACCTAACTCCGTATTTGATTCAGAACCACTCCGACGGTCCCTGATGTATCCATAAGTAAATTTGTGAATGACTCACGCAGATGAGGTGAAAGCTGTCACCATGAAGGCGTAGTAGAAAAGAAATTGCCAAGTTCAAAAGCATGTCCTCATGACATCACAATTAGAATTCCCAACAGACAAATGGCATCGGTGACCAAAATAAAATCCCAGAGATATTCCACCCTTATCCCACTTGGAATGGACTAAGGATTGGCTCTAAAGTAAGTTGTAGTTTCCTGGAAAAACGATTTCCTGTATACGAATTAGAGTCGAATAATACAGTTGTATACCTGATACTGGGTGGAACTTTTTGGAATAAAATGTGAAAACTGTCCTCGGGCACCACGAACGGGTTGATCCCCGTACTGTAGAGAACCGAAGGCTCGGTAGGGTCTGGCCAATATGATGGCCCAGAAGGAACATCTATCAAAAGGTACGTCCATTATCTCAGTGTGAACTTGTGGGTGAAGAACTAAGGGTTCTTCCAAACTTAACTCAGCAACACAATATTGCAAAACTTGGAGAAGCAATGTGCACTACACGGCGTTTTGTTGATGATGATCTCCTTCCATCCTTTTTGTTAAAAATTCTAGAAGCGTCAGTATAGGGGTTTTCATGGATACGCACATTCCGTGTCCCTATGTCAAAAATTGATCTTGTTAAGATAGCTAAAAGATTGCCTGCTGAACTCTGGGTGCAGCTCTTGCAGACAACTTTTCCTCCCAAACAATACGAAGCATTGACCTTCTCTGTCGTGAGAAAGTAGACGTCAAAGGAGAAGCAAGCTGCGAGGATGTCTCTTGGTCGCCCGTGTAAAAAATGGGTCTGATTAAAGTTGAAAGACAAGACAAGCGCGTTGAAATGTCTGGCGTTGGAAATATGTGCTTGAGGCTCGAGAGAGCCACCAGCGCCAATCTAGGGTTAAGCAGAGCTCAAATTCTCTGTCAATCTAAAATTAAAAGAGAAAAAACCTTCCGTCTCTATCCTGGTGACAAGGGCGTGGCGAAAGCGCGTCACCGTTCCTTACATGAGGAGGGTAATCCGCGAACATCCGCCGGAGGATAGAATAATAAAGAGTCATGCAAGATCTCGCCAAAGGACAGGACATGGCATCCCAGGAAACCTAGGCTAAGAGTCTGGCTAAGACTTAAGCCATTCCAAGAAAATATGGCGTCGAGTAAAACTACATCACTCCATCCGGAGGATCTTGCTGAAAGGATGCTACGACTAATAAGTAGGCTACAGGAACACTGTACATAAACCCAACTGGATCAAGCTTCGACGAACCTAACCATGGACTGGGTCCAGCATCAAAGAGGTCAAACAAAAAAAACATGACCCTCAGTGTCCACATAGGAAAAATGTTGCAGCCTTAAACTACTATGGAGGTGACTGCTGATGCTGTCAGTTTACAAACCCCCCGTAGACGTACTTCTTGTCGTCAACGAAACTGGTCCTTAACTTGGCAACGTTCAATAATAAAACTCACCATCACTGAGGATGATTGACGAACAGAGCATTTTGTCGACTTAGAATGTCGTCGACGAGTCTGCTATTAACTAAGCTGAACTGTCGTCAATGGCCAACTGTTTACAGACCTAAAGCTTGCAGGCCAACTGTCGATGTGCCCACTGTTAAAGGCTCCAATAGCATTGTTTATAGGTTTACTGTTGGCAGTCAAGAGATGCTGGGCCCACTGCCAATGGCCAACTGCCGATGGACCACCTGTCAAAAGGGCCACTGTCAGTGGCCCACTGGTATTGAGCCAACCGTCGCCAAAGCTTTCAGTGACTATGTCAGCTGAAGAGGTTCTTAAACGTTGACGAGGCTCTTCACCGTTGACGGGGCACCTCACCGTCGACGAGGCTCCTCACCGTCGACGAGGCTCCTCACCGTCGACGAGGCTGCTCACCGTCGACGAGGCTGCTCACCGTCGACGAGGCTCCTCACCGTCGACGATTGCACTTCACCGTCGACGATTGCACTTCACCGTCGACGAGGCTCGTCGTCGACAGAACTCCCTCGTCGTCGACGAGGCCCGTCGTCGACGAGGCTCCTCACCGTCGACAATTGCACTTCACCGTCGACGATTGCTCTTCACCGTCGACGAGGGACACCCTGCACCGTCGACGAGGCTCGTCGTCGACGGAGCTCCCTCGTCGTCGACGAGGCCCGTCGTCGACGAAGCTCCCTCGTCGTCGACGATGCTTTCCGTCGACGATGCACCCCGCACCGTCGACGAGGCTTAGGGTCGACGAGGCAAAACTCGTCGTCGACGAGGCACACCATCGACGAGGCAAAAATGCACTCGAAGATGAGGCTGTTTGTAGATGAAGCTCTTTGACGGTTGCGCAGCTCCCTGCGACTTACAACCAGTGCATAAGAGGGCACTGTCAACAGGATCCTGTAGCCCTGTGACACCGTAGAGCACCAGTGACGGCAGATTGTCGTCGTAAAATACAAGAGCGTCTTGTCAACAAGCTGGCACGTTCTCAGAAGAAAAGTGCGCAGAACGAGTCTAAACGCCTGAGAGTAAATCTCGTGGGCGTAGATGTGGGAGGCAGACTCCGAGTAGGTCAAAGACCCTTTACTTTTGAAGCAACCTCAGTTGGTGAAGTAAAGCCAACAACATCACTGCAACATTAAGGTGCCATATAAATAAAGAAAATCCTCCCACATCAGAAGGGGGGTAGAGACAAATCACAAGAACATCCCCTTCTCATCCTACCATGTCAGCGACAGGCAGAGAAAAAGATCCATATATTCGTGAAGATAACCGGAAACGGTCTCAGCTTTCCACAAGTGACACAGGGTCAACAAATAGACTTCATGTAAGAAGACATCACAAAACTGTGAAATATGAAGAAAAAATTTAATATAAATGAAGTAAAGGAAGAAACTGAGCAGAGCTCAGGGAGACTCCCTTCGCACGACGTGCGGTAAAAAATCTGACTGCCTGAGCCTCTGGGGAGAACCTTCTGGTGGGTGCTGTCGCCTGATTGGCTGCAGTTTGGGCTATACAAAATGACAGGGATGGTCACTAATGTGGACGTTTTTTCTACTGTAGCTGGGGCTACTTTACTTCCTGGTTTAGTATAACTGGTACTTGCTATATAATTTTGGCATACTATTGCTTTTTTATGTACCGTGGGACTCCCACTCCGACGACGGGGAATGATTCAGGCATGTGAATCTATGAAAGACACCCCTAATACTGGAGAACTCAATTATCCCATCCTATGAAAAATATATTATCTAGAACAACATAAATTCTTGTATTTGTTTTTGTAAGGCTTCCCACCTCCGCACAGAACACACAATGTATTATTTTACTTATTTACTTATTCAGTTTAATTGAAAAAGAATTGGATTCAGGCTAATATATTTTTATGCCCTTTTTCTACGTGTAAACGAACAAACACATATATATACACACACCACTTTTTACATAAATATATACAAACTGTTATACATACATTGATCTATTAACATTTCCTTTTCAACTGTTGTAGCCCAAAGAGACATAGGCGCTGTCAACTTGGTCACCAACATCACAACCCACTAGGTGTTGAAGGGGAGGCCCACTTGGGCCAGATTGCTACTACCTAGTGATGCTAAAGAATGAAGGGTATTTAGCAGACACATAACATGCATTTGCATTTCGCTTTATGCGATCGTTTATTTTGAGAAAATTTTGAAAATTGCATTTTTTGCCAATTCTTCTAATAATTGTATTGATACTGCCTTCAAGTATTCTTTCTCTCCTGAATTTACATTACGTGATTTGCGATTAAATTTCATGTATGTAAGGACTACGTGCAATGTAGCTCGCCAATGTTTCAGACCTGTTAGTCTGTTCACTGTGTTTATGAACATGTGACAGTATTTATTTCATTCTTACACAAACACTCACGCTCGTGAACAAGAGGGAGTATCCTCG